>NW_012236505.1:0-24244 GCF_000787575.1 Acytostelium subglobosum LB1 | reverse complement strand
GTGGCTTATGTCCGTGGTCGTCGCAATTGTGGTGCTCCGGCTCGGCCACTGGCTCCACATAATACGTCATGACTCCCTTCTGGATCATTGACTCCACCAGCTTAATGTAACGCTCCAACACCTTCTTCTCGGTGATTCTAATGTATAGTGTGAACCTGACAAAGTTGATCGGGTTCTTTGCTAGATGCTGCTCGTCCTCCTGTTGTGGCAGCGAGTGAGTGAGTTAGTGATCGATTGATTGACTGATTGATTGAATGAGGTAGGTATACATACCACTAGGGTAGTTGGGTAAGAGGCCAGCTTCTTCTTGAGGTAAGCTAGCAATGAGTTGTAAGCAGCCTGCTCGTTTTGTTCACTGATCAATAGACGCGCTTGGAAGTTGGGCTCATTGAGACTGCTGGAGTGATCGTGGTGATGTTGCTCCATGTTGGGGGCGAACTTCTCGACCTCCTTCTCGTTCATGGCATAGACACGGAAGAATGGGATGACGGCATCGGGCAACGATGGCTCGGATGCTGCTGGTGTTGAAGCATTCGCAAGGAAGACGTGGCCCATGGACGACAGACCGCGCTCCTCCAGGATGTGGATCTTCTCGTGCATCATGGGTTCGGCAGGGTCGAGCTGCAGCTTGAGCTTGAAATTGTCGTAAGGGTTGTTCTTTAGACAGAAGCCGCTGTAGAGCAGCAGCTGGACGTTGTTGCGGTCGCCATAGTGGATGTACACTTGGTCGCCAGCCTTGAACGGCTTGACGGCCGAGCATGTGAGTGCATGGCGATCAGTCTCGTAGAAAGTGGTGATGCGGCCACTCACCAGATGGTTGCACAGGTCCCAGAATGGCACCAGTGACATCTGGCTGCCGTGGTAGTGGCCGTGGCCACCCTTTGGGGGTGCCGTCAGCGGGATCTGGTTCTGGCGTGACATCAACGTCGACAGGGCCCACACGTACATCTCCCAAGTGAAGACGGACGTGGAGACGATGCCGATGTTCTTGGTCAAAAAGTCGTAGAGGTAGCAGTACTGACGAATGGTGTTCCTGAATGTGTTGATGGCCTCGTCGAGCACGGGCGAGCCCTGAAGCAAGCGATACTCGTCCAATGTGAAGTAGAGTGATGTCTTGTAGGTCTTTGGCAGCATCCTGATGTAGGGAGCCCAGAACGACTGCTTGGCCACCTTCTCCTGGATCAATTGGATCACCAGTGGCATGTTTGGCAGCATCATAAACATGCGATCCTTGGCCACCTTGTCTCCAAACGATTTGAGTGCAGTCTCCTGCGTCATGAACAACTTGTGGGGCACAACAATGAACTCCTCGCCCTCCTTAATATCGGTGATTGCCACCAATCCTGCGCCCTCTGCCAAGTTCTTCACAATCTTAACCTTGGTAAATGTCTCTGCACATCCATTACTAACAAGCCACTGTTGGAATTGTTCAATTATCTGATTCTCTGTTAATACAACCTCTTGTTGTGGTTGATCCTTCTCTATTATTATCATAACATATGATTGATTGATTGATTGAGTTAGTGATGATATTTGATGAGTATCACACTTTGTATTGTACTTACGTGTCTTCTTTAGAGCAGCCTGTAGGTCAATGAGCTTCTGGACATTGGCGTAGGACTTCTCAAACTTATTAAAGTCTGTTACATTTGGTCCTGCATTCTTCTCTTGTTCATCAATGGTGTTGACCCATTCCTTTACAGCTGCCAATGCTTTAATCATTGTTTATCTCTTAATACTCTATATTATATGTATGTTTGAATGTATGAATGTATGAATGTTTAAGTAATGTATGAATAATGATAATGAATGTCAGTTCCAAAAGGTCACATGGTTGTGAAGTCATCATCTCATTGAGTCAACTTCAATTTTTTGAAGATCTTGCCCAATTCTTCCAATTCTTCCAATTCAATTGACTTCAGCCAATCATTTATCAAAGTTCATTCAATCAGACATTAGAGATACAACTTACAATTATAAGTTATATACTATATATATAAAGATGAATCCTGCTGCCTCAATCTGGTGGACTATTGGTGGTGTATCAGGTGCATTAGCTATTTGTACTGGTGCATTCGGTGGTCATGGCCTTAAAGACCATGTCAAGGACCCAAAGAAGTTGGACACTTGGAAGACTGCTGCTAACTATCATCTCATTCACTCTGGTAATCAAAGTCCATCCATGCCATTGAGTGGGCCACTCTCGAGAGTGTTATTCTAACAATCAACCATTCAATCATTCAATTTAGTGGCATTGATGTTGGTACCATTCTCCAAGCATCATGCTATTGCTGGTCCATTGTTATTGGGTGGCACTGTCCTGTTCTCTGGCTCACTCTATGTGTTGACATTATCAGATAAGAAGGTCTTGGTATGTATTAATTCAATCATTTCAATATCATCACCAACATCATTATGATGTGCACATGTACTTTTTATTTTCGTGATGATCCAGTGATGATTACATCACACCAAATCAAATCACTGGGTGTTGGTAACATCTGGCTCACGGACAAAGACCATTTGCTGACTATTGGTCGTCTCTTCCTCACACACATAGGGTGCTGTCACACCACTTGGCGGACTGGCAATGATTGGAGGCTGGCTGGCACTGGCCATACCAAGCATTTAAGCCTGACTGACAGGCTTTTGCTTGCGGCAAATGTAACATGAAGAATAAACGACGACCTTTTGCAAATACACGAGTCGTTCGTTCGTTTGTTCATTCTTGGACAGACACACCTCACCCCCTCATCTTCTCAAGGTGAGGACCACAGGACAACAACAAAACACGACCTCGGACACACCACCCAGGTTGGGTTGACAGCCAGTGATTATGACTCGACCGACCAGTAGTGATCACGATCAACTACACTACACTCCCTGATGTGGTTGGTGGGGTGGCTTCCAAGGACAACCTTGGTGGGTCCCAAAGATCAATCAATCAATCAATCTTTTATTTCTCCACTTGGAAGCTCGTGTCTTTGCCAAGTAAGTAAATAAGAAGTGATCCTCCTACTCCACCTTCTTGGTGTCCTTGGTTGTTGACTACACACATTCATATATCATAGACTTCATCAACATAACCCCCGATATTGGTGGTCCATCTTTGCAAGGCACAAGATCCCCCACAAAACCATCAGATTTCTATTTTTGGTTTTGTTGATCTGATGGTCGTTTTCTTCGGGAGGTGTTTCTACTGTTGCAGTACCTCCAGTATCGTTTACCTGAATCACTCATTCACTCACCTCACAAACTCTCCCACTCAAAGAATCATTGTACATACTTGAAACTACACTTAGGTGTCATCATAACTTAAATAAGTTGTCACAGAGATAATCAATCAATCAATCAGGTTAATCTTTCAAAATATTAATTAAACTACTCTATTAATTGTAAGTATTCGTTTATTTTTAAAATATATATATATATATTGGGAATGCGATGCGACGGCGACCTCTTGAAAAGAGAAGAAGACTACAGATTGGTTCACAATGACAGTGATACATCGTTCAATCAATGCCAATGCCTCCATCCACTCGGCACCCATGAGCTTGGTTCGGGGTCGTCGTGTCCCGAAACATCATTTTTTCTTATTTTTTAGCGCCTACAACTCGCACTCTTCCCATGATACATTCATTCATTCGCAAACACTCACTTGCAGCTTTGCATTGTAATCTGTCAGTGTCAATTACTTACTCATTCATTCATACATTCATTCATTCATTCTCTCTATCTATTTCTACAACTACTACTACAACTACGACTACGACAAGGACTACTTCAAAAAAAACAATCACTGGACTTAAAGATTGCCCTGCACAGTCCAAGAAAGAGACAGACAAACTACAACTATATCAACCAAATCAATCAATCAATCAATCAATCAAAGAAAGAAAGAAAGAAAGTAAACAAACCAAAAGAATGGCATCTGATCAAGGATTGCTACAACTACAACCGATCATGTTGCAGGAGGAGCTTAATCAACATTTGCAAAAGACGTTGGCGAGATACCCGCATGTGGATAGGTCAGAGTGCGAGGCATTCTTGGAGGAGCAGCAAGAGTATTACTTGCGCAAGGCGAAAGAGATGCGCGCACTCTGCACGACATTCACGCAGAACCAGCGCACGTTTGTCGGCGCCATCGACTTCAACCCCGATGTGGACGTGGCCGCGGCCGCCCTACTGACACAGGAGATGACGCAGGCCACTTCGATCATCCGCACCTTCCTCCACTCGATTCACCAGCTGGTGCTGCACACCGAGTTCGTCATTGGCTACAACCTGATGAACAAAATGGCTGACCTTGAGAACCAGGAGCGCCATCTCCACATCCTGCTCAAGGAGATCGAGGCCATTGAGTCGCGAACGATATGCGCGACTCCCGCCATACTGGTGTATGCGCGCCAGCCATTCCCCGGCATCCTTAAGCGATACAAGCAGATCCCAGCCGACGAGATGGTCATTGAGATGCTCACAACATCCAGCTTCCCCTACACCTATGGCAAGCTGCGAATTCATCACTTGACCGATCAGGCCACTCAATATCATCACGATCACAAGTTGCAACCCAAGGATCATGTTGCGACAGAGACTGGCTCATCCGCGACCATCACATCAACTTCGACCTCGACATCGACCTCAACATCATCACAACAACAACAACAACAACATCAACAACAAAAGATGACACATCAATCGAATCAGAAGAACAACTTGTTTGAACAACAATCATTCGATATACAGTTGGAGGGCGGACGATTCTTGGCCAAGGTGCCCATCAAGCTTATGCATGGCACAACACAGTTCTCATCACTGTTCTTCTCGCTCAATCTGATACACAGGAACACAAGACAGGAAGTTCACATCCAGTCAGCACCCTCTGATAAGTTCATCTCCTTTGTCAACGATTCACAATGGGTCCAGTACTTTAGTCTATTACTCAAAGAAGAGATATACGTTGTAAGTTTGATTGACCGTTTGATTGTTTGATTGATTGATGGATCCAGTGCACTAACAATGTTAATCATGCACTATTCCAGCTGGAAAAGGATAAATACCTGTTTGAGAGCGCATCACATGCTCGCATATTGGATATCCTCGAGAAGTACTTCCATCTATGTTTAAAGATTTACAAACGAACGACATCCAGTCATCGTCCACTACCAAAGGATGCCATGAAGGCACTGTTAAACAGAATATCAGGTAAGCATTGATGCCAACATGTTCACAATCAATCAATCACTTACCAACTCAATCAATTCTAATCCAACAGAGAACAGACTGACACTTGAACAATATGATAAGTTTATGTCATTACTCTCTCCATCTCTCAAAGTGATCAAGTACCAACGACACGCTATACAACTCTGGAATCAAGGGTAAGTGTATCCATGTTCCAGGAACCATTTCATCATATCCTAACAATCAATTCACGGTTACAGTCTGATATTCTACTTTATAGACAAGGAGGAAGAGTTGAACTATTTAATGAACAAGGAGGATAGGTTTATGCTTCAGTTCAGCATGGATCTGCCTTATTGTTGGATACTCAAGTATTGGAAGGAAGGCGAGATATGTGAGAGGGTGGTCGATATGAAGGTGCACCTGGCGGGTGACCGTGCCAACAAGTCGGTGGTCAGCTACATCGATGCCAACATGGGCGCATTCAACGAGATGTGTCAATACGACTTCAAGCAGAACACGATCTGCTTTGTCAACAAGGACGAGACGCTGAATCAGGTCAAGAGTTCACAGTCGTAGCATCAACCTTCCGATATCGATCCATACATTCATTCAATCATACATAGATACATACACACCAGCTTGCCAAGCCATGCCATGTGGCATGATAGCATTGCCAATGCTGGAGTCTGCCTTGCCTGCCTCATCCTACATCCCTCCTCCCCTCCCTTTCCACCCTTCCATTCATCTTCCTAGGCTGCCAGCCAATGACTTCCGAGGAAATATTCATTCAATTGGTCACGCCAGGTCAGCTCTCTCGCGTAACCAGATGATTAATCATCCTTGGATTTGGACCAACCAACCCAAACAACTACGCACATCAGCACTCTTTGCATCGAATGATCATCTCTGCATAGATGGTACAATAGATAAAACAATGATCAAGTGATCGATTACATCTTATTATTATTATAATGGACTCTTTAAGTCATTCGCAGATAGTAACAACTTTAAGTCATTTAAATGTTACCAACAACAAATCACACAATATAATGATGATCATTTATGGATGCAACAACCTTTGGATGTTAGAGATACCAAGCCACAATTCGATTAAGCAAGAAGAGAAGGAGTAGGAATGATTGTATCCGATAGCTATCAATGGACACACAACATTATTAATGATAATTGAGCTCAAACTCATAACATTCAACAACTCAAACAACAACATATGATCACAATGAACCACCCACACCTCTCTCTCTCTCTCCTCTTACTACTACAACTAAGTACTTGTTGTTAAATGTTACCAACTAAAGTTTAAAAGCATTGTAGAGTGGTGATGGTGGTAGAGTTGTAGGTATGTGCATGTGGTGGTGTTGATTGAGTGTGTGAGTGCGACGGCACCCGCCTCCATCAAACACATGATCATCTCGCCTTCCAACATAACATACACTGATATATATTAACCTGCTTACCCATTATAATCATCATCCTCAACAACATAGGAGATGTAGGAGGAGAGGGAGAGTATTGTTTAAACCACGCTACTTAGAGTGTGCGCCTCCCTACCCTCTCTGTTTGAACTACAACCATGTGTGTATATAGTGGATGCTGTTGCCACCTCCTCTAAGATAGTAGGCCACACTCTCTCGATGCATTATTAGCCAACACACTCACACACTAGCACTCAATCATTCATTCTTTCATTCATTATACAGGTCATCATCATCTTGGAAGTGATCAGCTGATTGTGTTGGTGAGTTGGAGAGAGTGAGTGAATGAGTGAATGTTAGAGTAGTTGTGGGTTGGGTCCAGCTGAGCAGCAGCAGTAGCATCTACTACTAAGGTGATGGATGTTGTTGGATGCATGCAACGCAGTGAGCTAGCTCAACAACAATCCTTACATTCATCCAACACAACATCCACTTTGGAGCCATTGATCAGTGTAGTTTAGTAGCTCATATATAACATAATATATATACATTACAACATATATATATAATTAACAATTTGACAAGGTGTTAGAGATTATTTAATATATACCTCCAACAACAGACTTTATATATTATTAATAATAACTTGGTTGGTCCAACAACAACTACAACACCTCAACAAACACACAAGATAACTTACGACATCTTCTAGAACAATCATGTTCACGACGCGCCTTCTATTGCTATCTTTGATGGCAGTGGCCGTGGCTTTCGCTGGTAACTATTATTATTATTTTCCAGGATTGATTGGTGGATCAGATAAACTAACATGGATAATATTAATCAATCAATCAAATAATCAAATATTAATGAATAATGAACAATAACAGGAAACACGTGCCAGGACACTCAATGTCCAGTAGATTATTATTGTAAGATGGAGAATGATGGACCAAAATGTTTCTCATTCTCTAGTACCGGAGGCATCGCCGCGGGCGAGGGTCTGGCCATTACCTGTTTAAATATTCGTTGTCCAGCCTATCACACCTGCCAGATGGAGAACAACGTCGCTGTCTGCAAGCCCCAGCAGCAGCCACCAACACAGCCACCCACCCAGCCTCCAAGAGACGCTTGCACCGACTATGACTGTGGATGGGGATTCTACTGCTCCGTCGTCGATGGCGCACCCAAGTGTCTCCCATGGTCGCCAACGCCACCACCAACTGAGCCACCCACCGTGCCACCAACTCAGCCACCCACTGCTCCACCCACCCAGCCACCAACTGCTCCACCTACCGCGCCACCAACTGCGCCACCAACCGCTCCACCAACCATGCCACCAACTGACCCATGTGCCAACTATGACTGTGGCTGGGGCTTCTACTGTATGCTGATTGAGGGACAGGCCAAGTGTCTCCCATGGTCCTCCACATCATCCTCCTCCTCGGGCTCCACCACCGCCCCAACAACCCCAACCCCAAGCCCATGTGACAACTACCTCTGTGACTATGGCTACTACTGCCAGGAGCAGGAGGGCAAGGCCAAGTGTCTTCCATGGACCTCCACCTCGTCCTCGAGCAGCACCACCGCTCCAGTGACCGGTACCTCTGGCAGCACCACCGGTACCCCAGACCTCTGCAGCATTGTAGAGTGCCGTCCAGGTTTCCGTTGTGAGATGAGAAAGGAGATTGCCTTCTGTGTTCCAGACAAGTCACTCGACGCCTGCTTCGGCGTGAGCTGCAACCCAGGCTTCCACTGTGAGGCCAAGGGAGACCTCGCCGCCTGTGTCAGAAACGACCCATGCTCTGACGTTCACTGCAACGTTGGCTTCCACTGTGAGGCCAAGGGCGACCTCGCCGCCTGTATCTCTGACAAGCCAATCGACCCATGCTCAACCACCCAGTGTGGCGTCGGCTACCACTGCGTTGCCCAGGGCAACGTCGCCTCGTGCATCCTCAACGCCGCCCTGTGTGACAGCGTTCAGTGCCCAACCGGATTCAGATGTGTCCACAACGGCACCTGCCTGCACTGTGAGCGCGACCTGTGCTCCACCGTGCTCTGCCCACCCAACTCCCACTGCCAGGTCTGCGGTGATGGCATGACCATTCTCTGTATCGACGACGTCCCATCCACCGTGCCACCAACCCTCCCACCATTCAACGCCTGCCGTAACATCCAGTGCAAGTCTGGTTTCTACTGCAAGCCAATCGGCGACCAGGCCACCTGTGTGCCCATCCCTCCCATCTGGGATTGAGCTAGACCCTGTTGATCATCATCAATCAATCAAACCTTAATCTTAACTATTCCATTCATTCAATACAATCAATCAATCAATCATCATCACCATCACCTAATACAACAACAATAACAACAACAAACAACATCAATCATGATGGGGGCCATGGTCCTCCATGCCAGTGCCAAGCAGTGCATCAGCGAACGATATGTTGCGAGATGTCGCTGGCAAGTGACCTTGTCCACCAGACATCCAAACCTTAAACTACAACAATAAATAACAAACAAGTTATAATGTTAACTCTCTGGGATTATTAATCTTGTACCTGACAAGCTGAGAGCAACTTCGTCGGCATCCATTGACGTCGACAACTATGACTCATTGACTATGTCCCATAAATTAAAGGATAACCCCCACACCAACTTCATCATTCTAAGTTCATTCATTTGATCATTCAATACTATTACTTCTTGTACATACACATACACATATACATACTCCTACACTTACATATACATAACATGAATAGAACAGTTGGAAAACAACAGGAGGAAGACGAACAGTCAAAGCCAAGGCATCAACATAATCAACTGAAACATAGTCAATTGGCAAAGGAACCTCCTCTTCCACTGTCAGTCTTGTTCATACTCTTTGCTATTGCACTAGCCTGTATATTCTTCCTCTTTCTAAAGTTCCCAAGTCTTAAAGAGTATTGTATAATAGTGCAATAGAATAGATCAATCACTGCTACTAACGCATACATACATCAAAGTGAACACAAGGCCAATATCAAACTACCAACCAGTTTCGAAGATGTACAGATGTTAAGCGATATACTATCACAATACACAGATGACAACTACTTTATAGTCATTAGTACCTTTGCTCTAATATATATATTGTAAGTACTTACAATGATTGATCATTGAACCATGTACTAATCAATCAATCAAACAATCAATCATAGTCTACAGGCATTCTCAATACCAGGTTCAATATTCTTAAGCTTCTTATCTGGTGGATTGTTTGGCATATGGGTTGGATTCCCTTTGGTATGCGTGATCGCAACGATTGGCGCGACATGCAGCTACCTGATATCATATTACATCGTTCGTAACTTGGTGATGAACTTCTTCCCAGACAAGTTGGAGCTGTTTGCAACAGAGGTGGGCAAGCGACGCGCAAGCCTCCTGAACTACATTATATTCCTACGTATCACACCATTCTTGCCCAACTGGTTCATCAATCTGGCGTCGCCTCTGCTCGACGTTCCAATCAGCACCTTTGCCATTGGCACATTCATTGGCATCATGCCAGCCACGTTCCTGGCGGTCAAGGCCGGTCTGGCCATCCAGGAGATCAGCAAACCAGGAGATATATTCGATTTCAAGTCTGTGGCCTCGATGGCTCTGCTCGCAGTTCTATCAATCGTGCCCACATTGGATCCAGTTCGTCGTCGCCTCGACAAGCTACTCAATCGAACTGGTAGCACGCCAGACTCTTCGCCCAAGCTTCACAGTCAATAAATCAATTCTTGGAATACCCCAACTAAGTTGAGACCCAAAAGTGGGACATGTCTCTAGTACTCTCTACATTCTTTCATTCATTTTACGTCTACATATGTAAACAAATAATAGAATGAATAATAGTAGTATACAAGCATTACCATTTGTATTGATTAGGACAATTATAGATCTGTTGAAACCTAATCTTTTGGATGCTTTATGTCTTGGATTAACTTGTAAGAAATTATTTCTACTTGTTGATAATAGATTGCCAGAGTTACAACTCAACTGCCAAACAACAACAATAACAACAACAAAGATCGATGGTTTATCAATTGAAAAGAAAAGAGATAGAATCTTAATGTACACTGATATAACTGCACCAAAAGGATCAGTTCTTAAATCAGTCATTCACTTGACATTTGGTCCAAAGTTCAACAAACCACTCAAGTCTGGTATACTACCGACTTCCATCACAAAGTTGGTATTTGGCATTGCATTTAATAACATACTCAAACCTGATGTGCTCCCAGAGTCGCTCACCTACTTATCCTTCATTGAGACAAGCAAGTTCAATCAAGTTCTTGTTCCAGGATCATTGCCAAACAAACTGCGAACACTAAAATTTGGCATCTATTTCAACACTGAGCTCATTGTCGGTGTTCTGCCCCAATCACTGACCGGTCTGTCATTCACATCATATGACCATTGTCTGGGACCAGGCATCCTTCCACCATCACTTGAGTCCCTAGATCTTGGACATGGCTACACAATGAATTTGCCGGACAATGGCCTCCCTCAATCACTTCGATCGTTAAAGACCATATCACCATCATGTTGCAAGTTCACAAGTAACAACCTACCAAGATCATTAACTAGTTTGAGAATGCCTACATCTTATAAGTACAGTCTGGAGCCTGGAGTACTCCCCGACACTCTTATTTATCTGGACATTGGCTTTGACACTCGCACATATAATTATACCTTCTTTCAAAAAAAATATACGAGACATCTCAAACCTGGGGCACTACCTAACTCCCTTACCAGTTTGAAAGTAGGCTACTTAAGCAACTTTATGGCACCCGGTGTATTGCCCCAATCCTTAACGGAGCTAGCATTTTCATGCGGATCACAAGAGCCAATCACTTCACTACCAACATCAATTGTTCACTTGGACCTTGGAGATAGCTTCAATCAACCACTCAATTTCATCAAAGAAACAGATCACATAACATATGAGTTTGTGTATCTTCTACCAAGTCTCCAGTCACTCTACCTAGGAAATGCATTTGATCAAACAATTAACCCTGGAACCTTGGGCAATACTTTGACCGAGCTAAAGTTTGGACAAATGTTCAATCGACCTCTTCTCCCAGGCATCCTACCAAAGACACTTAGGTCCTTGGTGCTTGGAGAGAAGTTCAATCAAAAGATCAACAAACTAGGGGTACTTCCAATGTCACTACAATCTCTTGTTGTTGGCAAATGCTTCAAGAATGGTATTGACTTCCCCAGACTATCAAGCTTGACAATCGATTCTTTCTCCCAAATAACCTACATCCAATCCAAATGTGATTCACTTTACATTGCCACTTGCAAGACGGACAGGCCGCCTCCCACTCTATCGACACATTACAATTTGTTGGACATCAGAGTGATATCACCAAACAGACAACTAGCTTTGTTTATCAAAATGATATTGGTGTCCATCCCTAATGTGATCAATTACAACATCCACTTATACGGTAATTCATACGAGATCAAGGTGCGCAAGCTTGATGAGTACCGGTCAGTGGTCATTGTCAACAAGAATCTCTACAGGACCAACTTCCATCAAACATTGAACCCCGATGACTTCCAACTCTCGGCACACTTCTTCACATTGGATAGTTTTGGAGCGAAACAAACGATGATGCTGAGGACAGAGGTGGAGTCACTAAAAGAGTTAGTCAATGGGCTGAATAAGCAGCTGGCTGAATCAAAGGAGACAAATGCCAATCTTCTCCATGCCCTAGCAGCAAAGGATGAAATGATTCCTCATCATAACCAGGTACATGATGTTTCTGAAAAGTCCACTGGGGTCACAAGGACAAAGCGACCTCTATTGGAGCATGAACGAGATAGATCCAAAGACAAGAAGAGTAGGAAATAAAATGAATGAATACAATAGTATCTAGAAGGTTTATGTTGAGGATGAGTGCTAGGGTAGATGATCCGGTGATCGCGCTGGCCAATCTTTGATTCGAAGGAATGAGACACAGTCCCACTCTCTATATCCACTGATAAAGTCATACGTGGGGTAAGAGCGCTCATCCAAGTGCTTCTTGATTTGAGCATAATCGCAGATATCAAAACAGATGTTGTCAATGGTCGTTGGCTGGTAGTCGTATGACAATTCGGAGAGGACTTGCTCGATGTCTTTGTATTCCTTCTCTGTGCGCTCTGTCATTGCAGCCGGGTCATCGAATGGGTCCATTGAGTGTTCTGGGTCGGTCAGGCTCAGATTGAGTGTGTGCAACCCAGTGCCGCGCAAAACACGAATTATATAATACTTCTGGTCGTAAGTGAAGTACATGTAGTCGCCTAAATACAAGCTGGCCAGGTTCCTGTTGGTCTTGAGGAAGACCAGGAACTCCTCAAAGTTCTCCTCAGTTAGGTAGTGGCGGTGATCGAGCATCACAAGTCGCACAAGGTTGGTGCAAGGGTTCATCGATATGAATGATGTAAACACTGGCACGGGTATCTCATCGCGCAGCGTGAGTCTCCTGAGGTTGTCCGACAGCTTGGTCATGCCAGTGGGTGACAGACGCATCGAGAAGATGTTGGGATTGTTGGAGACACTCATTAGCAGATCGGCGCCCACGCCAAATGGAACACTGAGCATGGTTATGTTGCTTGACTTGATGAAGGGTATGAGTCCAAGATGGAAGTCGCGTATCTCTGCGGCAGAATAGTCAAAGAGATAGGGCAGCTTGAGCATCTTGAGGTGCTTCAGTGTGGTCAATCCATGCAGCAATGTCTCCAGCTTGCCCACGTACAGCTTCTTAAAGTGCAGACGTTCAATGCGACTCTTGGCCAGAATGGCAAACAGCTGCTCCATGAACCTGGTGGTGTTGCGTCTGAGGTCATAGTCGATATCGTTAGGGTCGCCCTTGTCCTTGTTGAGCGAGATGAATGTCAGTTTGGTCAGGGTCGGTGCGGTACGCTCCAGCAACTGTAGTATTGCATCATGTTCGTATATATCGGTGAGGAAGCTGATTGAGATGATCGAGAGGTTGGGAAACTCATAGCCGTTCATGTACTGCAGACAGATGGGCAGGTCCTCCTCGATGGCCAGTCGCAGATTGATCTTGGTCAGCGAATCCTTGACGTTGTTCAACAGAGTCTTGACGGTGCACTCGTGCTCATGGAGCGGTGTGATGCCACGATGGCCAAGATAGATGCGGCTGAGACGTTTGAGCAAGTCATTGACAAGATCCTCGTCGTTGTTCTTGATGAACGCGTCAAAGTCCTCGACGGTGCCGAACGTACTGTTGATGTGCTTGATAGGTGACAATGGATTGTTGTAGTGATATTTGAAGTCAATCCTACCGAATGTCTCACTACTAAGTATTGTTAGAAGTGATGATACTCGTTTAAAGAACATCTTTGATACCAAAGATAATGATAACTTCCATTCAACACTCGCAAACAAGTCTGCAAAGCTATAATCAACGATTGTTGCTAATACATATTGTGGTAAGTCTGGTATTATAATGATATCTGTAGATGTTGTAGTTGTATCGCCCATATTATATCTCTATCTCTTTCTTTATCTTTATCTCTATGTGTATGTGTGTGTTTGTAACAAGTGTTTATAAATGAATGATCTTGAATCAAGGGTCACCCCCTTCATTTTGTTAGTCAACTTTCACATTGCCTTCATTCATTCATTGTTCGTGAACTTGGGTGCATGTTCATGAGTTAGATAATATATAGCTAATATAAGTAACATATATAGATATGACGATCAAGGTTGTACCTTTGGGTGCAGGACAGGATGTAGGTAGGAGTTGTGTCATTGTAAGCATTGGTAACAAGAACATTATGTTTGATTGTGGAATGCACATGGGATATCACGATGAACGTCGATTCCCCGACTTCTCCTTCATCTCCAAAACAAAGCAGTTCACCAAAGTACTGGATTGTGTAATCATCACTCATTTGTAAGTGTCATCATCATCAACAACATCATGATCATTCACTAATCAATCATTCAATCACATTAGCCATCTGGATCATTGTGGCGCATTGCCTTTCTTCACAGAGATGTGTGGATATGATGGTCCTATATATATGACGGTATGATGGCAACAACGACAACTGACAGCTACATTACTCACTTACTTACTCACTCACCTCTTTGTTCGTCACAGCTCCCGACCAAGGCAATCGTACCTATACTCTTGGAGGACTATCGCAAGATATGTGTGGATAGAAAGGGCGAGACCAACTTCTTCACGCCTCAGATGATAAAGGATTGCATGAAGAAGGTGGTACCTATTGCATTGCATCAGACGATACATGTGGACGACGAGTTGTCGATCAAGCCATACTACGCAGGCCACGTGCTTGGTGCAGCGATGTTCTATTGCAAGGTGGGCGAAGAGAGTGTTGTGTACACGGGCGACTACAACATGACACCCGATCGACATTTGGGCAGTGCGTGGATCGACGCCGTGCATCCGACATTGCTAATCACCGAGACAACCTACGCCACCACCATCCGTGACTCGAAGCGTGGCCGTGAGCGCGACTTCCTCAAGCGAGTGCACGAGTGCGTGGAGAAGGGCGGCAAGGTGCTGATACCAGTGTTTGCGCTGGGCCGTGTCCAGGAGCTGTGCATCCTGGTCGACACGTACTGGGAGCAGATGGGTCTGAACGTCCCCATATACTTCTCCGAGGGCCTGGCCGAGAAGGCCAACTTCTACTACAAGCTGTTCATCACATGGACCAATCAAAAGATCAAACAGACATTCGTCAAGCGCAACATGTTCGATTTCAAACACATCAAACCGTTTGATCGAGCGCTGATCGATGCGCCCGGCCCCATGGTCCTGTTCGCCACGCCGGGCATGCTGCACGCGGGTGCCTCGCTCGAGGTGTTCAAGAAGTGGGCGCCCAACGAGCTGAACATGACAATCATCCCGGGCTACTGTGTCGTGGGCACCGTTGGCAACAAACTCCTGTCAAACAGCGGGCCTCAGACCGTGGAGATCGACAAGAAGACAACATTGGACGTGCGCTGCAAGATACACAACCTCTCATTCTCGGCGCATGCCGACGCCAAGGGCATCATGCAGCTGATCAAGATGTCGCAACCCAAGAACGTTTTGTTGGTGCATGGCGAGAAGGAGAAGATGCGCTTCCTGAGCGAGAAGATCATACGCGACTTCAACGTGCCATGTTACTTCCCGGCAAATGGTGTCACGGTGCACATTGAGTCGCCCAAGAGCATCCCCGTCGACATATCGATCAAGCTGCTCAAGAGACAGATTGCCGAGTACTCTCAGGAGAACAGCAGATCATTCACTCAAACAGACACAGACATGCTCGAGAATGACGAGGTGAGCGATGCCGAACATCACTTGGCCAAGAAGTCCAGAGCGCCAATCGTGTCGGTGCCAATCCAAGGCATCATGGTGGCCAAGGGTTTCCAGAGCATCAAGTTGCTAGACCCTAGCGAGGCGCCCAGAGAGGTGGCCGTCAACAATGTTCAGATGAACTTCATACTGTACTGGAAGTTGACTAGCGAGGTCAAGGACTGTGTCGAGCTTCTGTATGTCGAGCTGCGCAAATGGCTGGGGGGCACATCAATCGAGCGAGTTAACAACAACCTGATTGTCGTCAAGTCGTCCATATCGATCGAGTTTGACAAGACCTTGCTTCAGTTCACCATCAAGTGGTCGAACAAAGAGGAGTACCTCTCTGAGCACATCCTGTCCATCCTTCAGAACCTATTCCCAAAGAATGAGTGATCGGGTTACAGAGTGATCAAGCCGACCGAGGCCTGATCTGTCGCTCAATCAAATAACAAACCTGTATAAACTGTCAGTCAAGCATGCTTGTGAGCATACTTGTATATCCTCTGCCAACTGCTGTGTCTGTCATCTTGTCGCTAATCGTCGTGTCTGCGAGTGCACCTGTCCTTGGTGATCATGTGATCGATTGATTGATCATCGTCATTATTATGATATATTACACCATTAATCATGGTCCATAGGTTTATTACAACAAATGCTAATCTATCGCTGTGTTGGCTATCGCAGTTGTTGATGATATCGATTATAAATGTATAACTGTTGTGTCTTAATCTTCGTTCAACAAGTGTCCCTTTGGGTTGACGGCCTATTGTTTGATTGATTGATTATGATGAGTTAGTAGTTCGCTCGCTCGTATCAGTGAATGACTTTACATACCCATTGGGGAGGAGGGATGTTCCTTTGCCACTTTGATCCACCTGGGGCATCACATGCTAATAGAGGAGGGGATGTTAGACGTCATGCAACGTGTCCGACCATCATGACGAACTTACGAATGTAAGGATCTGGATGATCCCAGTAGTTTGAGAAGCTCTCAAACTCCTTCATATACTTCTTGACCAAGAATGGGTTGGTCTCATCCTTGCGAGACTTTAGTACGCTACGCAAGTCTGAAGCGTTTGCCAAGAAGTAATCATAGTCCTCAGAGTAGTCTCTAATCGACTTGAGACATTTCCTGTACATCCTAAACACCTTTTGTGAGTGAGTGAGTGCAGACATCCTTCTCTCTCTCTTTATATATATATATATCAATGTTATAAAATGTCTACAAGTATAATGATTGATCAAATGAATGATCGGAAGTTTGAAGATTCCAAACTTTTGAAAAAAAGTGATCCAAAGTGCTAAAGTTCCAAGTTTGAGCATTGGAATGAAGCTGGAAGTTAATTGCGAGCTTTGGTGATGGACCAGCATTAAACAAGAATGAAGAGATAGATAATTGATTATAAGATGGTGGACATACCAATACTAGTTATAGGACATATAATGTCATTGATAGAGGATAATGTTGATAAGGTATCAATGATATTAGTTTGTAAACAATGGTTTGCTTCAAGATCAAAGTTCATTCAATACACTAGATACTACCCTGTACAAACACCTACGTCATTGAACAACACTACACAATACATTGATGATGAAGATCATGATGATGATAACTATGATGATAATCAACATGAACAATACTTGACAAATGTTGTATCAACTCTATTAAACATAAACATAAACATAAACAAAGTCAACAACAACAACAATAACAACAACAATCAACATGATGATACTCCAACAAACAACACCAAATATGGATTGATTACTCAATCACCGATAATATTGTTTCCAGAGGGACAGGCATCAATCAAGAAGTATGGTGGATGTATTGCAAAGTATAATCCAACACGTGGATTGGGATCATGGATAGTTGGATCCAACTCAACGATCTGGCCACAACAACTCATTCAGTATCAGCATGATAAGAAGAGAATGGTGTTCAGCGGGGACTTTAGACAACACATTGGGCCGAATACTATACCATCGACAGTGACATCGATCTTCTTCCGAGGCCAGCGTGTGCCAACATTCCAAGAGCACTCCATCCCAACATCGGTCACACACGTTGAGTTCAGAGGTCAGTTCATTCAGCCGTTGGAGATTGGACACATCCCTCATTCAGTCACGAGCTTATCATTCGCTTCGGAGGCACATTGGCCACAAGGACAACCTGGTATACTCCCAGACTCAATCCGCACACTCTCCCTCCATGTCAACGATCCCGTCTATCCTGGAATGATCCCTCACTCAGTCACCAAGTTGATGCTGGGTGAGTATTACAATCAACCGTTGGAGGCCAATGTCATCCCGTCATCCGTGACATATCTGTCGTTGGGCGGCCATTTCAATCATCCAGTTCTCCCAGGACAAATCCCTTCGTCAGTGATCAAGCTACGATTCGGATATGCCTTCAACAAAGAGTTGACACCAGGTGCCATCCCCACGTCCGTGATCAAACTACTGTATGGACATCAATTCAATCAGAAGCTACACACTAAGCAATCACTCTTCCGTGCCCTGAGATCAATCGGGAAAGGAGGATCCATGAGTGAGACTCATCTCATCCCGTCATCCGTCACCAAGTTGGCATTCGGTTACAAGTTCAACCAAGTGATTGAGCCTGGTGACCTACCCTCAACACTCACAAGCCTGAGTTTTGGATCGGTATTTAGCCAACCTCTCATTCCAGGCTCCATCCCAGCAGCGATCAAAGAGGTGTCCTTTGGCAAATCGCTCTCCATTCCAATCGCTATGGAATCCTTTCCAACAACTGGCTGGCTACGCATTCGGGTGCCCGCAACACATAAGCATCCGATCGTCCCAATGGCAGGCCAGTCAATTCACCTGTTGATAACACTAGACTACTCCGATACTCTTGGCAAGGTGTTGATTGATTCGATTACCAATCATTCGATACCATCCTGTACATTGATTGTGCTGCGCGATTCGACAATGTCCATCATTCAAATACGATCCTACTTCAAAGACCATATGTTTGTAGTTGCAGACAGTGTCCGAATGGGCTTCATCCATCATTCAGAACTGTTCCAGCTTCTAACAAGACTTGTGTCAAGAGCAAGTCACGAATCATTGAGATGTATCTATGACCCACTGTTCTGATTGATGCTCATCACATTGATTGATTGATTATGAATAAAGTCCATTGATGAATGCATGGATCGATCACTTTATGAATCTCGTCAAGAACTTCCTTGCAAAGTCATTCCTGGTTGTATCATTGATGAATCTCTTCTTCGTCACAGGTTCATCCCTTGCTTGATTCTTAAAGATTGAGTCGTCAAACCATCTACAAGTTGATTGAATGAATTCATGAGTGTTAGTTTGGTCGTCTTCGTCTTATCATGTTGGTATAAACACACTTCTTCTTCATTGAATAGTCATCACCACCTCCGGCACCATTGTTCATCAGTGGATTACCAGAGAGCAACTGTTCCTGTCTCATACGCTTCTCATCCTCCATCGCTGCCATCTCCTTCTTCTTTTGTTTCTCTGCATTCTCTTTCTTTAACTTCTCCAACTCACGCATGAGCTCCTCCTCATCATCTTCATCGTCACTATCACTGTCATCACTATCATTGCTACTGTTGTCATTATCATCTGCATCATCCTCTGATGAATCAGTATCATCAGCATCTATATTCTTTACACTATTATTTGTTCTTGTTGTTCTTGTTGTAGTTGTTGTCGTCGTTGATGTTGAAGATGTTACATTGTCCTCCACTTCTTCTTCATCTCTGTCTTGGTCATCGTCTTGATTGTCATCACGTTTCCTCTTCTCTGTTGTTGTAACATTATGTTGTTGTTGTTGCTTCTTCTTTGGCAATAGATCTTTAAACTCCTTCTCTTTCTGTTCACGTATTTCACGATCTCTTTGTTCTTTCTCCTTCTGTTCTTGTGCGGCAGCTCCTACATCCGATCTCAACTTTAGCTTTGTATGAGCTGCAATATCTTTAGAAGAGTATAGCTTTGAAGTGTACTTTGGTGCTGACATGATATAATGTATCTATCTCTATCTCTATCTCTATTAGAATACAGTTGTTGAAATTATCTCTGTAGTCTGGATGATGATGTTTAGTGAAGGGGAGTTCATTCCCTTTGTTCACATTCATTTTAATTTCAAACTTACTACGAGCGAACTAAGAATAACAAAGAAATAACAACATAAAATACACTACGAACCAACCATGCTTATATCTCTACCTCTATATGTAATAAGAATAATTGTATCATATCTTGACAACTTTGCTGTATATTGTCTTATATTGGTTAGCAGAAATATCTACTTTCAACAATGTAGCATTGCACCATCATTGGATTATCACTTTATAGAATGTGAAGAAATAACAAATCATCATGATTCACTACTTAACAAACCACTTTACATTGGATACGTCCAACCCTCAGTGACACATCTATCGCTCGGCAGATTTAATTGTCCCCTTGAAGATGGACACATCCCACCTTCGGTGACACATCTATCGCTTGGCAGATTTAATTGTCCCCTTGAAGATGGACATATCCCACCTTCGGTGACACATCTATCGCTCGGCAGATTTAATTGTCCCCTTGAAGATGGACACATTCCACATTCAGTGATACATCTATCACTTTCATCATTCGATCAACCTCTTCAAGTTGGACACATTCCAGATTCAGTGACACATCTATCACTTCCATCATTCGATCTACCTCTTCAGGTTGGACACATTCCAGAGTCTGTGACATATCTATTAATGATATTTTTCGATCAGCCACTTCAAGTTGGACACATTCCAGAGTCTGTGACAAATCTATCGCTCTCATATTTCAATCAACCTCTTGAAGTTGGACACATACCACAGGCTATGAAATATCTATCATTTATAGAATACGATCATCCACTTCAAGCTGGACATATCCCACAGTCTGTGACATATCTATCAATGGACAGTTGCGGGGGACACAAATACGATCAAAATGAAGAAGAACAATATCTTCCGCCTCTCCAAGCTGGGCATATTCCGCAGTCAGTTACACAGTTAAAATTGAAAAAGTACAACCAAGCACTTCAAATTGGACAAATTCCACATGCATTGACACATCTATCATTTCAATGCTATGATAGACCACTTCAAATTGGACACATTCAACAGTCTGTGACATATCTATCATTGGATACTTTCGACCAACCTCTTCAAGTTGGACACATTCCACCGACAGTGACATATTTATCATTAATATTATTTAATCAACCTCTTCAAATTGGACACATTCCAGATTCTGTTACACACCTATCATTGGAATGCTATGATAAACCACTTGAAGTTGGACACATTCCACAGTCTGTTACACACATATCGTTTGGTGGCTTCAATCAAACACTCAAACCCGAGTTTATTCCATCTGTTTCCTCAATGTTCATGCCATTTACTCAATTCATATCTACAAAGAATCTTTTGCTGCTCAACGACTCTGATTTGAACAGAATTACCCATCTTATCACTTCAATTGTATCCAAGAAATATCCATATAGAACATTACAAAAGAAAAATACTAGTAATGGCGTTCTGTCCTCTCTTTTCTACTTACTGGAACGTATTCAAACAATAACTGTACAAATTCGATCACATCCTAAATCAGAGATTCATGTGGATAGTACTTGGAGGCGAATTGATGACAAAGTTGCCCTGATGGTTCATGATAAAGGAGCATCATTTTGGACATCCAACCAATAAATTAGTTCCTGTTGCAACAGAACTTCATTTACACAGGCTAACAAGACTATGATCATTTTATCACACATGATTTTGATGAGTGTCGTTTGGAAATCGATCACACCACATCTCATTAACCCTTAGGAGTTCTGTGTGGGTAAATGAATAATTAGTGGTGCTCACCATCACAAGTGATTAAAGAGGGTTCGACATGCGTTGGTTGTTGTCAAGTAACACGCGCTTGGCATTGCCCTTAGCACACCAACATCATCCGATATCGCTCACTACTCCTCCCTCCCTAACTTGCAGGTGCCCACTCGCCCGCCCGCCAAACACATATAAGTAGGTCATAGCACAAACAAACAAACAATCACAACACATTGTCATCACCATCTAACATTCACATGGATTGATGGATGGTCTACTCTCTCTATTCAATATACCAACAGGTGAGGGTGTTGGCACTGAAGCTTCAAGGCGCCAACAATCAAACAAACAAACATTGGCAACATTTATAAACCATCAGCTGCAACAACAATAACAACAACTCAATAGTCCGATCGCCATATGTATATACATGCTCCCCTTCATCCCCAACACAGGCTCATTGTCATCAACAATAACATCAACACACACATATATACCAATTAAATGATGTTGTGATTGTTACCAAGGTAGACATAAATAAGTGAGTGAGAATGAATGAGTGAATTGGAATAGTGACCCAACAGCCAGCCATCACTCGCGCTTCTTCCAATCAACCCAACACCTCTCGTCACCATCCATCCATCCATCCAGCCCAGCCCAGTCCAGTCCAATCCATTCCCAATTGTTCATTGCCTTCTCACATTGCAACGGCCTTTGCATGATCTTACAACAAGATAGTATATTCCCTCCCAATCAATAATCAAGTTTCCAAGATTCCCAAGTCCTCATTTTCCACATATTCAATCATACTGATCAAACATAATGATCGCCAAAGAATATAGTCGTCCAAACGATCAATCAATGATGATTCACTTCCAGCCAATCAACAACAACAACAGGAATAGCAATGCCTCAACCTCAACTTCATCAACAACATCATCAACACGTGATGCCTTAGATCTAATGAACCGATCTTTGACCATAATTGCACCGGCACAATACTTTAGAAAGGGACATATTACAGAGATGTACTTGGATAATAATAAGATCAAGGAGATACCTTTGGACCTGATTTATCAGACTCCCCTGCTCGTGGTGGCCAGCTTCAACTCGAATTGTTTGAACAGCCTGCCCAATGAGATCCGCGAGTGGACCCAACTGTCCATACTACACCTGAACTCCAACAGTTTGAGTTCACTACCTGCATCAATCACAGAGTTGGAGCATCTCTCATTGATCAGTCTCAAGTCCAACCAGTTTGAGAGGCTGCCCAGTCTACACCTTTGCCCTTCAATCAAGTCAATCAATCTGGACAACAATGACAAGCTACCACAGTTCATCAAGAGGCTCTACTCTTTTGCATACCCATCTCATAGTCGAGTGAGTGCCACGCTGACAATGGCCATGGACATGGGCGAGTCCTTGTCCGATACATCGTCATCCTCATCTGAACCCAGCTCCAAACTTCCACATCTACATATCAACCATGCTATTGACATCTCGCCAAAGACTCCACGTAGGAGTGTTGTGCATTCTAGTCCAGACTATGGATGTGTGCGCAGTCTCAACCTCGAGAGCTCATCATTCACCAGCTTCCCATTCATGACTGGTCAATCACTCCTGTCACTGAGATCTCTGCTACTTGGTGACAATCCAAAGATTGAAATTGAGAGTTGTCGACTCCAATGGAGTGCATTCCGACACCTCGAGTCCATCAGTATCGACCGCTGCCATCTCCAATCAATACCAACAGGTCTCACCAACATCAAGACCCTCACCGAGTATGTATACATACTCATTCAATCAATCACAGACTGACTCACTCAAAAAATTAATCAATCACAGACTTAACCTGAATAGTAACATGATTAGGACGTTACCACCTGACATTGAGAAGTGGACTAGATTGAAGACGTTGCAGTTGTCTAATAATATGTTGACATACTTGCCAACATATATGGATCAATTGACATGTCTAAGTACATTGATACTCAATGGAAATAGATTGATTAATGTTGATGTCATTGTCCGTATTCCTACATTGATCGAGCTCAACCTCGACAACAACATGTTGACAGTTTGTCCAGGCGAGCTATGCAAGGAGCTGCATCAACTGAAGATATACTCTGACAAGGACAACCCATTCTCAATCAAAGCCACACATGGTCATCATCATCAGAGCTCAACAGCATCCATCTCCAAATCAACATCCGCCCCACTCAAGGTGGTCACATCGCCAAACGTATGCATGTCTCCACCATTGTCATGCGTCTCACCTAGCCGAGGAAGGGCTCCGAAGTGCACTACCATGACACCTGGACATCGACAGCGATCAGAGAGTTTGGTGTCCAGTCCAGACTGCCAGATCACCGTTGGCAATCATTTGCAGCAA